>NW_026856767.1:0-27134 GCF_026571515.1 Ruditapes philippinarum
AATGCTAAAAATGTTAAAAAAATACTTAAAGAAAGAGAATTCTGGTCAACTGTGGAAGAGCTGGCATATAATTTGGAGGTTGATTTAAAGGAAACGTCTTAGATCTCTTAATTCAGTTATAAATTAAAGATAATAATAAATACACTAAATGTACCGAAACGTAATAGTTATTGATTAATATCATGCAGTATGATCATTTGCGAATTGCATTCTATCTCTCTAAGCAGATTTATTTATCGTAACAGATTGTTCTAGAAGGGATATCAATGAAACAACCTTTAAAAGTACGAACCTATCTATCTATATATATGTTTTAAACTCCGGTCTGAATGTCTGTTCTAACCTTTTTCCTTTACTAAATTCAATATGATTGTTTGTGTATGTGACAATTCCGCTTTAAAGTTATAAACAAAATGTTGTTGAATTTAGTCAAACCTAAATTTAAAACTTTTTTCTCGGAGATATATTTCTGTTATTAAGAAACCAATTAATTTCCACAACATTTGAAACATAAGATTTAAAACAGGGCAATTACAAACTTGTTATATAATGGATCTATTCTTTAAATTAACGGCGAAATAAGAGGTGGGAAACTTACTATTTTTCTCTAGAATTCTTTACAATCAATTGAGATAACGGGCAAGAGTAAAACAATTACAAAACTGTAGAAAAATATAAACACGTTCAGGTTTGATTTTTTGCTTTTGTTTTTTATTATTTTCAAATATTTGAAATAACAAATAAATCGTATGCATTCTGATTAATCAGATTCATACAACTATTCTATCTTAAAGAAAAAAAAGCTGAACTGTTAATGACGTTAAGTGTTTTAACCAAATAACCTCCACTTTATTTAGAATGTTTTTGTTTTCGCAAATGCGTCTTTTATAATCTTTTAAATCATATGTTTTGTAGTCCTAGAATTTGATTTAAACGTCGATGTTATGTCATTCGTAATAATTAAAAAAAAAAACAAAAAAAAAACAAGAGACATGCATTATCTAGATATACAATGTATATCGTTTATAAGGAAGGTGTAAGCTTATCAAGGAATATTATCTGAGGGACGAAATATTTCTGATTTCAGATGAGAGGAATTTTGAAATATCTTCTTTTTTATAAAACACCTTTACCAATCAATGCAATCACTGCTGGAAAGTTATAAATTGATGTTTTCAAACAATCGCTTTAAAGAATGTCTATCAACATAATATGTAAAAGTCATCTTGAAATAATTAGTAGGAACACAAAACGTTTACTTTCACTTGAAATCTTACATAGATTTACATCTTATGTTAAGTTTAAGATAAATGATTATTAGAGCAAGTATGTTGATTGTTACAGAACTGCTTCAGATAAGGCTTGTGTGTATTGATATGAATTCCTGATCTATTTGTTCTTTCATTTTGTTATTTGTTTTTTAGGTTGCAATAGTCATAATGTCAACAAGTCTAAAACCGCCGGAAGTATCTCTTCACATGCCTAGACGAACGGAGAAATTTGTTGAGCTATTTTGTAACCTGCCACATGCCGGACTACTTTCATCATTATCGTACAATCTTATATTGGTTCTAATCTGTACATTTTACGCTTTTAAAACAAGAAAACTACCTGATAATTATAAGGAATCCCGTTATATTGCATTTTGTGTTGATACCACTCTTCTGATATGGATAACATTTGTTCCGACATACTTCACCACGACAAGAGCGGCAGCAAAAACAACAATCGTTGCAGTATCATTATTACTAAATGCGTCCGTGACAATAACTTGTCTTTTTATTCCAAGAATACATGCTTTATATAAGAGCCTAAAAAATTGTTCTACAGCTAAGCACCACTACAAAGACTTTAGAATTGTAAAGCACGTTGTTAAGCGGAAGCATTCCTTCGATATGGAAATAACCGCTCGAGAGACTGTTTCCGGTATAGAAAAGCGAATATCAAATGGATTGACAAGTCATACTGATTTAATGTCACGTGATACCTCAGATAATACTTTGCCAGTTACGAACGGATCACAGCCATTCTTAGAACTGACAGATCTTTCCAAAACGGACGTGATCAGGTCTTGTCAAACACTTGTTGACATGCATGTGTTGGAGTCGGAAATTGAAAAACCTTCGTTTCATCTTGCCGAATAACATGAAAAAGTTCACTTTTTTTACTTGTCCATGTACAAGTATTTCATTTCAGCATTCTATTTGAGAGCTCAGTTATCAATCACATGATGGAACATTGTTAAATATTTAAAAGAAAATGAGATTCTATATTTTTGTATGTAAACAGCATTATCTTTCAACAATTTACGTTTGCTAGAAAAAAGTATTGAAATTATTGTTATTTAAAGTAAATAATAAAAGACTGAATAAATTGATTGATATTTTTCTAGAATACAGAAAATGATACACATATGAAATGTACTTTTTAACAAATTGTGTATCATAAGAAATATATAAAAATTCTAATACCGGGTAGTTTATAATGTTTGACTTCTGAAAAAAGGCACGAGAGTGATAAAAGTGTGATCGACTGATCAATACGACCGATGAAAAATTGTATTGAGTATATGCTTTACCTTTTTAGCAATTGCAGTTTGCTGGTGCGTCATTGAACATTGTATAAACGGACAGGCTGTATAGATATCTTACGAGTAAATGCGCTTTGATTAATATCCAATATTGATTATCATTTCAGAAGTCTATTATTTGGTCTAAACTATGAATACTTTAATATTAACCATTTTGTTTGCCCTTGCGAAATTTATTGACTAGAACTTAAGGTACAATCCTTTATTGTGTGTGAGATATACCGGAACCTTACTCCGTCACTTCGAAATTCAGTGAGGTATGCATAACTTTCCTATCATCATTATCCCAAAGTAAATTAGAAATAAACTTCAGGTAAGATGAATATTAAAGGGGGAATACTTTGTATTTGAACAGTAATTATCCTGAAAAGATGAAGAATTACCAAGCTTATTACTTTATTAATGAATGCAATCTCTAAAGAACTTGAATGAAAGAAAGACTACAGTCCAAATGTAGTATCATGCTACTTTAGGAAAAAATGTTCTATTCCTTTTTTGTAAAGGGTTTTGCATAGAGAATTTAATTAGCAATGGGAGATAAAGAGCCTGAGGACATGGAGCTGCCTCAACACGATTAGCACATTAAAAGCATTCGGTAATGTGTACACACACACTATGTACAAGTCTTTGAGTCAATAAATTAGATTGCACTTAGCCTTTCAATATGCGCATATATGAATAAATTGGCAATTATATTGTACAAACCACTCATTAAAAGGCTCAACAACACAGAGTTTTCAATTGTCTATTGTTGCGAATACAGACAGTTCAGTTCTGATTTGAATCCTTCATGCAAGGCCTACGATGCTAGGCCAAGCTATGTAATCATTGGAGGATTACTAACCATATAATAGTAAAAAAAAACTATTTACACAGAACAAACATCAAGTCAAAGATTTCCTTAGTCACTTTTCAAAAAGAATAGCATGAGTCTGAAAAAATAAAGAAAGAAAGAAAAAAAAAACAACAACAAGACCAACAAGGAAGTGCGGCGTCCGTTCAACGTATGCGGCCTATTAATCATTCAGAAAAAGAAATAAATAATAAATAATAGAATATAATAAATAAAGCAAATATTAATTATGAAATTGATAAAGAAAAATCTCTGGGCAGCTTAGCAAAAAAGATATTATCTCACAATCTGACTAAAGTTCAGGTCTACTTACGTTATTTCTTGCATATAGCGTAGCGTTAATTAAGAGCGGAATTTAATTAGATTGTATTTTCTCTCTACATCAGATTAAGAAATGAGCCGCGTCAAGACAAAACCAACATAATGCGTTTGCCACCAGCATGGATCCAGACCAGCCTGCACATCCGGATACATGCTGTTCGCTATCAGTTTCTCTACTTGTAATAGAGTTTGAAAGTACAACAAACGCACTATGTTGGTTTTGTCGTGACGCGGCTAGAATGATATTTGTCTCTATAATATATTTTATGTGGTTTGTTTCTGTATCTTCTAATAGTTTGTCTTCAATCAATTTACTAATGCATTGAACTCATTTTTATTACGTTTTTCAATTTAGCGCATGACTGTGCACGTGGTAAAGCAATAATGCTACTTGACACCATTGGGGACATTTTAATGTTTTATCTTATTGAGAAAATACATTTGAAAGAACACGTTTCTCCTGAAGAATTATTTGATATAATTCATCTTAAATGTGTCTAAATATTAAACTATAAAATGTGAAGATGCCATAAAAAGCACGCTTAGTTATAATTATTTAATACTTTTAGAAAAACATACAATACAATATCGTAAATTCCAAGAGGTAAATTGACTTCTTTAAAATTGGAATAACATTATCTATTTTTTATATGCGGTTGACATTTAATTAAAGGCTCATTAACTGCTACTATTTTCATTTCTCAAAACATTTTTGTTTTTGGTAAAAATTAATGCATATCAAACGTTTACATTAATTGTAATTTAACAAAAACAGTAATAATTAAAGGTTTAAAGTGACATTGTGATCATTTTTTATTGCGAAGTTCAGCTGAATTGACTATAAAAAATGTTGATAAACCAACTATAGATATTAGAAAATGATTTGAATCTGCCTAAAATATAAAAACCTTCGGACTCATAAATTGAACGTTACAGGTAAATTCCGATTGATATTTACAGAAATTTATTCGGGATACGCGAGTTATTTCTTGTTCATGTGAAGCAAATTATAAAATTGAAAGAATTTATGGCAAAATGTAAACTTGTTCTGACATTACCTGTCTACTATGATTAAACTAAGTACACATGTCCAAGCATATGCTATGATTTTTCAACGTTATTTACATTAGATATATATCCGAATTACAAAAAGAAGACGAGATAATAAGTTGCTTGTTTTCGAGAAGACTTACACAAAATTTTGCAGTACTGTAGCTATTGAATACGGTGTTCCGTTAGGGCGGCGCGGTTTTGCGCTGTTGTCCTAAGGGCAAAATCGCAAAAACACGATACTTTGACGCGAAAACACGATGCGATAAAGCGAAAACACGATAAGAGATCGCGAAAACATGATTCGAAAAATATCGCGTTTTCGCGCTATTAGGTCAGACACTCACATTGATATTTCCATAGGCTTACATTATAAGAAATGGTCCCTAATCCTAACTTAAAATTGAGTTTTCATGCTAAAGAGCTAATTTTTCTAGTAGAATGAAATGCCTGACACATGAAAATGCTCTTGTTATATAGGGTTAGCCAACCAAATTTTTTGCAAAATGACTTCAGAGAGGATTAATAATAATAATAATAATAATAAATACCACATTTATATAGCGCCCTTTTCATTAAAATGTTCAAAGGCGCTTTACATCAATCATATATGTCTAAAACAATATAAATGAACAGGATTATGAACATTAAAAATATTTTGCATTAACTAATTAAAAGTATAAATTATGGAATTATTTTTACATATTAATACAATATAAATATTCTGTGCTTAAAAATGCTAGCAATGAATTATAATAATAGATAAGATCTTGCTAAATCATCGTTATAAAACAATAGAAATACTAAATTGATTTAAAAATTGTTTGTTTAAAAAAAAAAAAAAAAACTTTTTAATAAAACTAATATTCAAATAACAGATACTTCGTATTCACTGTTTATAAAATTCATTCATAACAGTCACTGATTATTTTCCATAAGCTAAATTGAAGTAGTGTGTTTTAAGATGTTTTTTGAAACTTTCTACTGTGTTACAGTTTTTTAGATGACTTGGTAGTGAATTCCATAGCTTAGGAGCTGATGCCGAAAAACTCCTTTCACCAAATTTCAGTTTAGTTTTTGGTTGCACTAATCGTACAGGTGCATTTGAAGAGCGCAGATTTCGGGAAGTGGAATAAACTTGAATCATTTCCTGCATATATGATGGAGATTGTTGTTTCAGTGACTTGAAAGTATGTAATAAGATCTTGTAATTCACTCTATATTCGATTGGCAGCCAATGAAGATCTTTCATCACTGGTGTAATATGATCTTTCCTAGATGTACGTTTAATCACACGGGCTGAAGTATTTTGAACAAGTTGAAGTTTTTTCATGGTTTGTTGAGGTATACCATATAGAAGAGCATTGCAATAATCCAGTCTTGATGTCACGAGAGAGTTAACGAGTGTTTTTGTAGCTTCTTCGTTGATATATTTTCGAATACGTCCTATCTTACTTATTTGGGCATACGAAGATCTGCACACGGAGCTAACATGATGTTCCATATTAACCCTTGAATCAAGGAATGCACCCAAATTCCTTACACTTGATGACTGTTTGATTTCAGCTTGGTCCACATTGACAGTTATATTTTTCACTGAGTCTGTATTGCTACCCGACGAAAAGACTATAAGTTCTGTTTTGTCTGAATTCAGTTTGAGAATGTTGCTGTTCATCCAGAATGTTATTTCTTTTAAGCAGTTTGAGACAGAATCAAGTACAAGTTCAGTTTTGGTGTTGTCCAACGGTTTGAAAGAAATGTATATTTGAGAATCGTCAGCATAGAAGTGACATTGCAGACCATGTTTTCGACAAATTTCGCCGACAGGTTTTGTGAAAAGTATGTAAAATTTTGGTCCTAATACAGAGCCCTGAGGGACACTGTATGTCATATGCTGTACCCCCCATTTCATTGAAATTTTCTGCTGATCACAGGACTGACATACACTTTTTATGAATGCAAATATCCAAGTCAAAATTATCACAGAGACTCATGAAATATTTCATTTTCTTCAGAAAACAGTGTAGTGTTACTTTTTAAATTAGTTTTTTTACTTAAAAATACCCCACTTCCATCCAATCACCTCATGTATAAATTGACTCATACGGTTTTCCCTGCACTTTTTTTCAGCCAATCGCTGGCCATGTTACAATGCGATACCCTGACCTATTAATACCGTGTTTTCGCTTTTTCGAGAAAAACGAGAAAACGCGATATCAATAGCGCGGAAACGCGATATTTTTGGCATCGTGTTCTCGCGATCTCATATCGCGTTTTCGCCCTCTCAACCGCGAAGGCGAAAGAGCGAAAACATGATGTTTTATATCGCAATTTTTCACTTGATTTCTTATTTTGTCAAGCGCTCTGACCGTAAAATGCATTTTAATTGTTTTCCATCTGTCCAGAGTTCTGTAAAGAAAGAAAAAAAAATCAAATTCACAATTGCAAGAACTATACGTTAATATCGATTTTACACGTCGCTATATTTACAAAACTGAGTTAGAAACGTGTGGATTTTGTGGGGTACCTTTGAATGAATGAAAATCATTGCTAGAAAACTAGGTACGTGTGAGCTGTATTTGATCTTTAAACTTACTAGAGAACCGGAGGAAGTTCGAGTTATTTTAGGCAACTGTGTTTGTGTTTATGACTAAAAGTACGCGTACGTGTACACGTCTTAAATCTAAACCTCTCTATTAATTGAAGTTTACCTTGTGGTAAAAGTAGAGAAAACTTCTGCCATCGAGGATTGTTGGGAGAATAATTACAATTGTTCTGGCGTTTGATTTAGTCACAAGTAACAACAAAAATCTATTTACCATTTTGAAGCATAGTCTACTAATTATCACTGAAAGTTTCATTGGAATCTGTTGAAAGTAAGTTTACAATTTACGTTTGTTGATAACTTATTCGTATGCACGGGACATATTTAGAGTGAAAATCGTTGGCACTACTAGCATTGGGGTGACTATAAGATGGCTGTAATGAATTAAGTAACAATATCTTTATTGCTGGTCTCGTACATTTCCAGCAAAGTTGCCCAAAATACACCGTCCACTGCATTTCCTTGTAAGTTTGCTGAATTTGCTTGTTACATTATAACATTGCGTATAGTTGTTAGCCGTAAAGAAACATCGTATAAATGTTAAAATTTAATAATGTTACATTTGCCTTTGCACATTTGATTCATTAAAAATGGAGAGAGTATGTTCATATCATTTTCTCTTTTGTCAGACAAATATATTGTAAATATTGTGTTTTCGCCTTCGCGGGTAGTAGGGCGAAAACACGATACAAGATCGCGAAAACACGAGTGGAGATCGAGGGCGAAAACGCGAAACCACGATATTAATAGCGCGAAAACGCGATATTTTTTGCATCGTGTTTTCGCGATCTTGTATCGTGTTTTCGCGTCAATGCATCGTGTTTTCGCGATTTCACCCTTAGAGCGACAGCGCTAAACCACGATGGCCCTAACGGAATTCCGTAATTAAAAGCTTTTTTTTCTTTTTTAACACTGCTTTATAAATCCAAATATGAACCATTATGTGAATTTGAAAACAATTTTTTCTACATGTGGATACATGAAACGCACTGGAAAGTTTGAAACGTCTGTTAAAGGTTTCGCAACATGTGAGGGATCTTTTTCTGTCAATTTCTTTCAATGAAATATATATATAAGTGGATATTTATGCATCACAAAAAAATTGCGAATGTGAGAAAGTGGACTTTTTGCGTGCGGAAATATTTGTATAAATATGATTTCTTGAATTTAATACTGTCTTTCCGATATCATTAATAAAGCAGGTACATGTAAAGAATATGCCGTTACTGTAATCGTTCTATTCAGTTGTTCTGTACTTTATTATTTATATAGTTGTTAAGAAAAATATTGTTAGTTAGATAAAGGAGCTGATCACACATTTCTTTGTGTCATATTTTTGAAACGTTCTTTTGTTATATGATAAACTTATAGTGTTATTAACACATATATGGCATTTGAAAACATTACATTTTGTGATTTGTTAAGAACAAACTTAAACAAACAAGCAATGGGAAACATTAATCTCAGCCCCTGAACAGTAAAACTTATCACTTATTTCAGGTAAGTTACTGTATGAAAACGTGTTTTCAAATGATAGAAGAAAGTTTGACTCAACAGAAATAATTTTTTGCTTGATCGAATATTTTTTTATAAAAAATCAAATAAGTACTTACAACTTGTAATGAATGTGGTTATAGGTCAATATTTAGTACCTTAAAGTTAATCTTTTATAACACACTTGATAAGAAATAATTACATTTTAGAGTATTTCGTTATACAATCATTGATCTCCTATTTCAAAATTAACATAATCAATAACAATATCAAGATAAGAATTTAAAAACATATAAATATTACATTTAAATAAGCTGGTGATAACGGGCGTTACTAGGTAACTACCGTCCACGAACAGGCTCAATCATACCGAGCCTGTAACATTTCAATTTTGTCGTTTTGGGCGTTCTTTTCGGATTCTGTTTCCTCTATTGTACATATTATTGATAACAGGTATGACATATTTATTACACTCAAAATTGTCGTCTTGTTATAGCGCTCTCTATGCGAGTATCCACTGTACGGTAATTGTTTTTCAGATCTGTTTTTCTGTGAAGCATTCCAATAGACAACGTCACATTTAATGTTGAAATTGAATGCATTACAACAAAGAAGCCATAAGTTAAAAGTCACATAAAGTTCAACAAACTTGAAGATACGTCTGTCTTGTATTTCCATCATATCAGATAATTACATTCGATTAGCTTCTGTCCATCAAACGCTGTAGGGGTTTTACTAGACGTTAGATATACACATAAACAATGTGAATGGTTAGGTGGGTGAAAATGAAATATCAATACAATACCTAATATCAATACAATACCTAATATCAATACAATATCTAATGTTTAATTGTTAGTACTTAAAACGGAGATGTATTGTTCATTTGTAAAACAAAAAGTTTCATACAGAGTATTTTGGTTTTTTTTTTAAATCTTTTAAATGACATTAAACAACTGATGGTAATTGTTGATTCAACTATTTTATGAACGTACATCAATAAAATCGAGCCTGCAATTTTCACTTATAATTATTTATTTCCTCCTATGGGAATTCTTCTACTTATTAATATAAATTTAATCATTATAGAACATTATATCTATCGTAAACATAATGCTGTTAATAGAATTACAGTTTTATGGCTCGTAGATGTTTTCTAGTTATGGTACAAAAGAAATATATGTTTTATCGGAATGATTCATTGGATTTTCTATGACATTGTTATACAATAACTGACTTAAAATGTGTCCATAGGACAAGGATGCCAATCTACTTATTTGAGCCACACGCGACACAAGTTGAAAACTGAAAATCTTTTACTAAGTCAAGGACACAAACTCCACAAATACGGAATAAATCCACAAGCAAACCAAAGGGTTCGTAAGTACAACAATCTTGTAAACTTTCAGGAGTAGAAACCAAATACTTTTTCAGCTATGCATGAACAAGTCAAGGGCAATAACTCTATCAAAATTGAAAAAGAAAATCCACACACTAAACACTAGGTACACAGCGTCACAGTGTTGTTAATCATCATTCCTGTAAAGTTGAATGATTCTAACTGAAGCACTCAATGTACACATAACACAACATTTTGGAACGGGTTCTACTAAGTCAAAGGCAATTACTCTTCAAATACTGAATAAAGCTACAATTTAACCCCCAAGTGCAAAACTACACATGCCGATCAACATTTATGTACACCTCCCTGACTCTAGGTCAAATATTGTTTGAGCTACACATGAAAAAAATTGAAAATTGCAAATTGTTACTAATTCAAGGGCAATCACTCTAGAGATACAGAATACATTCACAACCGTAATCTCTGATGCATAACTACACATGCTGGTCAACCTGTCTGTTTAGTCTCATGACTCAAGGAAATAACTTTTTGAGCTACGCACGACACAAATTCCATTTCTGTTACTAAGACTATGCCAATAACTCTGACAAAATAGAATAAATCTACAAGCAAACCACCAAGTACACAGCTTTAAATGCTGATAAACATTCATGTAAAGTTTCATCACCCTAGGTAAAATACTTTTTGAGCTACGTGCGACACAAGTTTAAAATTGCAAATGTTTACTTAGGTATGGGCAAAAACTCAACAAATGTTGAATAAATCCGCACACAAACACCCATATGTACAACTACACATGCTGATCAATATTCCTGTAAAGGTTCATGACTCTAGGACAAATATTTTTGACCTACGTGCGATACAACATGAGAAAGGACGCACACGGGTAAATCTAAATGCCCTTCCTATATGTATGAAGATAACCAAACAAAAGCATTGACTTTAATTGCTCCCATGAAAACCGAAACTACAATAATTTTCGATATAACGCGTTAGACCCTACCAACTTCACTTACTTTTTTTGGAATAACGTAATGTACAAACATAAAATATAGTTTGAATTGTTATTATAATAAAGTCCAAATAAATGTCAAGTTACATGACAACTTTTATGGAATGCTTTTAAGAAATCACAAAAATATTATCTCTTTACGAGCTCGAAGAAGGAAATACCTTTTGTATTATGCTATTTATACATTGAGTTAACACCAGCAAGACAAACAACTTTCTGAATTTATATGTCTGTTTGTTTGTCTGGTTCAACACCGAATGTAACATATTTTGGTTACTAATAAAATAAAATTAGGAATCTATCATATGGAAAACAGGCATTTTTTGAAGAACTAAATAATGTGTCACATTAATTTTTCCGCGATCACTGCCTTATGGACACATCTGCAAATGTTTAAAAAATATAAATTTTACCAGTCAATGTTAAATGTTGAATTCTGCTTAGGATGTGACTACCACTACAGTCCATGAAAAGGCTCACTCAATAAAATAGATAAATACAGAATCCCTAAAGAAAGCCGAACACGGCAAAATTGAAAATGTTTCAGGCTCGGTTTGATTGAGCCTGTTCATGGACGGTACTGGAAAGTGCAAGTTACCGTCCACGCCCCCTAGCACCGGCTTAAGCAGAATTCAACATTTAAACATGAAATGGTAAAATTTTGAATTTAGAAACATCCGCAGATGTGTTCATACGGCGGTTATCATGGAACCTTCAATGTGACACTTCCGTGCCATTCCATGAAAAGCGGCGTATGGTCCCCAAGTGATAAAAGCGTGTGCCCTAAACGAGAAAACAATGGGCGGAACTAAATAAAATAGAATTTTGAAAGGGGATCAGAGGTTATGAAGCCTGCGTATCACAGATAAGACGTCAAAAAAATAATTAAAAAGCAGGCAACATACCCTAAGGGTGATTCAACATTATTCAAGTAGGAATATTGGAACCACCCAACTAGAAAATGCCGAAAAGTTGAAACTAAAAATACCACAAGCACAACAATTATGTCGTGCTGAACGATCTTCAAGAATCGAATATATAAACATCATTGATTAAATGTACGGGGAGACTTTTTACAGCCGCCACACGGCACAAATAACACGGATGTGATCATAAAATAGATAAAAAAAAAATTTAAAAATGTTGCAGGCTCGGTTTGATTGAGCCTGTTCATGGACGGTACTGGAAAGTGCAAGTTACCGTCCACGCCCCCTAGCACTAGAATGGTGAATTTTGAATTTAGAAACATCCGCAGATGTGTTCATACGGCGGTTTCCATGGAACCTTCAATGTGACACAGTAGTGTCATTCCATGAAAAGCGGCCTATGGTCCCCAGGTAAAAGAATACGTGTGCCCTAAACGAGAAAACAATGGTCAAACCCTAAAGTCACAGGGGAAGGGGACATGAAACCCGGGGGTGAATAGAGTAAAAAAAAAAACTAGGGGCAAAGGGGAAGATGCTTACCGTAGACGAGAAAACAACAAGAGACACAAAAGTGTCACCAAAACAGTAAAAAACAACATAGACAAACATCTGAGGAACACAGAAAGGGCGCCGCCTTGGAACGGTTAGCAGCATAAATACTGCTGGGGAGTTTAAACCGGTTAATGGTGCACCAAACCTCAGTCTTAGCCCCACCATGTTCCTATAAACGAGACAGTGTAAATAAAAAGAATCCCCGCCAAGTAAAATTCTAACAGTTGTTATGGTTACAAAAGGTGAAATAAGTAAAACCTCGAAAATGCTCATGTAGAAACATACAAAAGAAAACCCAATGACCATAACAAAAGTACTCAATGTCTTAAAAGGAAGACAGGGCAACAAGAAGATCACATACAAGGGCCCGAAGAAGCAAGACAGAAGACGAACATTAAGGCAATTCAGTCCCAATGTGCTTTAAGAACTGTCCATCATAGAGTCTCCCACTTGGTCTGTCAGATATAATCAAAAGAGGAAAGCGTAGCGTCCAACTGTAAATGGGTTAAACACTAAGCATGCGGTATGTCTTAAAATAGTAGGGTCATAACCCCTTTTAATAAAACGTTTAAGAATTTTAGTAAATAGATAAATACAGGATCCCTAAAGAAAGCCCAACACGGCAAAATTGAAAATGTTGCAGTCTCGGTTTGATTGAGCCTGTTCATGGACGGTACTGGAAAGTGCAAGTTACCGTCCACGCCCCCTGGCATCGGCTTAAGCAGAATTCAACATTAAAACATGAAATGGTAGAACTTTGAATTTAGAAACATCCGCAGATGTGTTCATACGGCGGTTATCGGTTAAACCGAGCCTGCAAAATTTTCAATTTTGCCGTGTTCGGCTTTCTTTTTCTGTCTTTCTCTATTTACTTTTGTGATAATAATAAAAACGCAAATCATTTCATAAAGAAGATTGTATCTTCTCTAATTTTATAAACTTGTTTCGAATTTCTGCCTTTCTTATGATTGTTTTTTTTCCTTTTAAACTAGCGACGACGTAATAGATAATGTTTTCTCCTATAGCCTTAATTATGATATTAGGATCAATTTGAGCATTTAACATTAACGGCTTTAGTTAAGACCAACCAGCTGATTTTAACATCGTTAAATGGATAGTGCTCTTTAACATCAATGTCGTAAAACTAATGGCCTTGCTCCTTGAATTGAAATTTCCCGGTAAAGATAATACTGTAACCCAATTTATATTCGCGAATACAAATTTTCGCGTTTTGCCGAGGTCCGACATATTCGCGAATATTAATTTCCGCGTTTTCTTGATTTCCGAAAAAAAATATTCGCGGATTGGCAAGTCCGATGGGGCCGTAAAATCCATAAGCCGACTATTAATCTTCAATAATTGAGGTCATGATATTGTATAGCCTTATATTGTATTGGTAAGTGAATTGTGATCACAATTCAGCAAAACATTGTCTCTATATATGTACATGTACGCATCCTAAACATGTCGTTAAAAGGGTGGTTGATAAAAATTAAACCTTTTGATATTTATAAAATAGTAGTAGTTTACTTAGTTTGTGTTTTTATTGCTTTATGGCAATATTCATAACAATTCATTACTTCCTAACAGGTGCCCGTAAAATTCGAATATATCCGGATAAGTAGCTTTGCATGAACAACGTCTAAAATAACAATTTCTCTCCAATTTATTCGCGAAATCGTGCGGACTTATTCGCGCAAACAAATATTCGCGCTTCGTGGCCATCCGCGAATAAAGCGAATATTAAATGGTCGCGAATATTCGTTGGGTTACAGTAATTTGTCTTGAGGCAAACAAATATTATACAATTTGTTGTAAGATTAATTTACCTACATCTTATTTTACGGTTCCCTTTTCAGACCTTAACACCGTATATATACCGTAATTAAGACTTCGAAAATAACTCTGGCAGTGTACAGCGAAACGCCGAATCAAAGAAAATCTATGACCGGAAAGAGCACTTCAGCAAGGAAACGGTCAAATAGTTTTTAAGGCAATCAAATTAAAAGAAATGATGTAGGGCAAAGGGCTGCTAAATTATATTGAAGATATTTAAAGGAAAATGTTATTTTATCAAGATGGCGCGATCCGCTATAGTAAAACGATTTACTTAACAAGAGATACATTACAAGAGTCCCTTCGTGTTTTCATTGACATTTATGGAATTGATTTTTATTTGTAAATTGTTGATTTATATTCGAAAAAATATCATATTTCCATCATGAAGAACTTGTTTTAAGATTTTTTTAATGTATTTCTAAGTTTTACCTCATTTTCCACCTAAAGCAATCATGCCAAGAATATTGAAGACATTCAGTTATAAGTGTTCATATAAGGTTCACTTTAGTAATGATAATTGCAAAATTAATTGCTTTGTTTATAAAAGGAAACCTTTAATTCTATGACATTTTAAAGTCAATAACAAGTATGTATTTTGTACCTGACGGCCTTACAGGGGTGAAGGTCATAAAGTGTAAAGATTTGTGACAATGTTACACAGTACAAGACTATCAACACTAACCTCTATTACTCTAGTTTGTAATTAACTTAAAGAATTTTCTTAAAAGGTACAGAACTGTTTTTCTATATATAAAGTTTCTATACAAACACTTCAATTTCAAGGCAACTGGAAAAAGAACCGGGATTGAAATTATTTAAAATATAATTAAAGTGACATTAAGCCAATCCTAGAGTAAATGCAGGTAACATTAAGATATAACTTCGTCATTTTAAACATCACCTGAGTAATCAATAAATTCGTTATAATAAATTCCCAATTGCAAAACAAATACACCTTAATACACAATAAGTATGGTATGGGGTTACAGTATCACCATGGTTTCATGTCAATCCAGTCATATTATCATAATGCAGTCACGATCTCGGAGCATGTAATTACCTGATTTATACGTTTGTCTTCTTAAGATTTGATGTAAGAGAATTGTTAGGATTGTTAAAGGACTCTCATCAGTCGCGTCATTTAGTATCTATATAAAGATGTTTATAGAACTAAATGTTAAGGAGATGATGATATTAAAACGTGAGAAGAATAATCAATATTCTCTAGGGAAGAGTACAAATAACGAAAAGCTAATTAAAAGCTATTAGACAATAAACATTTTGTCAGTATTTTTTCTCCACTTCGAAGTTAATTTGTCGCTTTCCTAATATCTAAGATTCGATATATTGATGTTGGCGACTTCGGTGTAGTAGTGTAATGGTTATGTGAGATTAAATAAGTTACACCGTAAAAGATGCCACAAGTAATTTGTAAGTAATTTGTTACTACAAATTCCTTCAGTATTTTTTTTTTCGGGATTAAATGTTAACTGCATTCAACTCCTTAATTGACTTAAGGTATTATATGCCTAATGCAGAACCTCCTCTTTATTCAGTATGGATACAAAGTTTGCAATTAGGTGTGATTTCGTAAGCATACATATTGCATTAAATCTAAACGTTTTTTTAACTTTAACTTTCTGCAATTCTTATGTTATTTTGTTGTGATGAATGCTTCCGAGGGATCACTTTGTTTCCAGAATTTTTTATTACACACATGAAAATATTGAGTTTCCTACTTATATTGCTGATGGTATTTTGTACAAATTAGTTTTTGCCATAAATATGCTTCATATTTATATGAATATAAAATATGATAAACAAGATCAACAAGGAAAGGCGGCGTTCAATGAACGCAACCCCCATAAGACCCAACAACAAGAACCAATGGCAAGGAGCCCAGGCGGACCCCAAACAAAAACAGGACAGGGCAAAGACAGAGCACGGACAGGTTAATCATTAAATGATAAATAATTTGTAACTCATTAGGAATTCAAAGAAAATAATAATAGGCCCACCCACAAAGGGGAAGGGGACAGGAGACCGGGGGAAGGGGTAATCAAAGAAATAAAAACTAGAGGCAATGGGGAAGATACTTACCGTAGACGAGAAAACAACAAGGGACACAAGCAAAAGTGTCACCAAAACAGTATGAAACAACATAGACATACATCTGAGAAACACAGTGGGGCGCCGCCTTGGAACGGTCAGCAGCATAATAATGACTGCTGGGGAGTTTAAACCGGTTAATGGTGCACCAAACCTCGCTCTTAGCCCCACCATGTTCCTATAAACGAGACAGTGTAAATAAAATGAATCCCCGCCAAGTGAAATTCTAACAGTTGTCATGGTTACAAAAGGTTAAATAAGTAAAACACTAAAATGATCATGTAGAAACATATAAAAAAGTAAACCCAATGATAAAGTTTCTCCTTACTATACATGCAAATTTTGAAGCGCTAATGCGAATACAAAAATCCATATTATGTTAGTGACGAATACGGTACCATATATGGAAATGACGGACTATTTTTCTACGTTGGTTCCCACCTTTGCAACGTGTTGCTCAGCATATAGAAAAGGGAACCGATACAAAAAGGGCCTTTGCGGGGAATCCGTTGCTATATTTGTTAACGAAATTCTGCTGTCAAAATACATAAACATATTTCATAAAATAGATAAATACAGAATCCCTAAAGAAAGCCCAACACGGCAAAATTGAAAATGTTGCAGGCTCGGTTTGATTGAGCCTGTTCATGGACGGTACTGGAAAGTGCAAGTTACCGTCCACGCCCCCTAGCACCGGCTTAAGCAGAATTCAACATTTAAACATGAAATAGTAAAATTTTGAATTTAGAAACATCCGCAGATGTGTTCATACGGCGGTTATCATGGAACCTTCAATGTGACACTTCCGTGCCATTCCATGAAAAGCGGCGTATGGTCCCCAAGTAATAAAAAGCGTGTGCCCTAAACGAGAAAACAATGGGCGGAACTAAATAAAATGAAATTTTGAAAGGGGATCAGAGGTTATGAAGCCTGCGTATCACAGATAAGACGTCAAAAGACAATTTTAAAAAGCAGGCAACATATCCTAAGGGTGATTCAACATTATTCAAGTAGGAATATTGGAACCACCCAACTAGAAAATGCCGAAAAGTTGAAACTAAGTTTTATTCATTTTTATCACAGAGTCCAGCTAGTCTTGTTTTTGTTGTAACATAACTGGTGTAGAAAAAGAAAATTTTGTTAAAGGAAATTAAAACAAAAAGACCGTCAAAACTGTTACAAGTCTCCGTCAATTTCAACGTCGGCTGGCTGAGCAACCAAGAATTGACTTCAACAGATCTGGAACAAATACCTGCCGAACTGGACAACTTTATTTGTTCCTTCTTGCTTTCAATACGTAATTTAAAAGATGATGGGTCCGAATGTGAGCCTGATACACTCACCTAATACCACAGACACATTGACAGGTAAATTGAGTACATCTTTTTTGCATCAAAATTAAACAGTAATTGAAACTGTATTTTCATTATTCCATCCATGCATCTATTACTGATTTTTTGTTAGTATGTGACCCAATCTGCAGAGTGTAGTGCTAAATTCATTGTTCTTCATATGCAACATCTTCCATTCATCATGTGACAAACGCAATAAAGATAAAGTTATCAAAGATATCATCGCTGGATGACGTAAATTCGACGCTGACATCGAATCACATGTTTTGGTCATGTAACAAAATCTTGTCAGATGCATGCCTCGAGATTATCAAATATGATAAACAAGATCAACAAGGAAAGGCGGCGTTCAATGAACGCAACCCCCATATGACCCAGCAACAAGAACCAATGGCAAGGAGCCTAGGCGGACCCCAAACATAAAAAGGACAGGGTAACGACACGTTTAAATTTAAATGTTAAATGATTTGTAACTGATTAGGAATTCAAAGAAAATAATAATAGGCCCACAAAGGGGAAGGGGACAGGAGACCGGGGGAAGGGGGGGGGTAATCAAAGAAATAAAAACTAGAGGCAATGGGGAAGATACTTACCGTAGACGAGAAAACAACAAGGGACACAAGCAAAAGTGTCACCAAAACAGCATGAAACAACATAGACATACATCTGAGGAACACAGTGGGGCGCCGCCTTGGAACGGTCAGCAGCCTGAGAAAAATGCACTAAGATTTTAAGAAAATTTAAAACAATCAATTAATATATAAATTATTCAAGGAATAATTTACATTTTATGTGCCAATCAAAACTGGATTACCAGTATTTATTACCATTTGTGATGCTTGACTATCCCAGAAAGGATTTTTTTTGTATATTTGACCTTTTTTAATAATTTACGCGGATTTTAAGTACCATTTGAATTGTGTTAACTGCTTTCTTTGTTCACTTTACAATATTTTTCTTTTAAATACATTCAGATTTCGTGAAAATAAGCATGGTATTGTAACGACCAGACCCATCATTTTACGTTCGAAAATAAACCCCGTACCCAGAAACTACTAAAGTACCAAATTCTCGACATCGACTTTAAATCATCAATACATACACAGTATGCACAAATAACTTCATTCTTGTGATATTTGCGATGATTATATCACTTAAAATAACTTATTTTCTATATCATAAACTTGTACTCTAGGATTTAATTGACTCATTTTTATTGTCATTTACTAAACATTACATAACATTTTAAGCCTATTATAGCATTCGGCACGATATGGCCAGTTATTTGTTGACGTGCAATCTACGTTGTAGCCGTTTTAATGATCAATTAGCCACACGTTGCCATTCTAAACATGGCGGTCTACACTGGCTTAATTTCAAGGGGCAATAAACAGTTTTCAAGGCTCCTCGGAAGGCAGGCAAACAACTAGCTGCGTCACAATCTAAACCTATCACAATAGTCTGAAATCACACACCTGAAAAAATGCATTTCATAATAAACATAAACATATTTATCCCACAGCAAACAATTCAATGTACATGTCCACCTTCTAGTTTTCTTGCACATAGCTTTTTTTATTGTTTTTTGTCGCGAAAATTAATCACAAAAATAGGGAATAACGCCTATTTGAAAACTTTAAAAAAATTATCAGAATAATAAAAAGAATTAAATCATATGCTACATTGAATCTTCCTTCTTAAGAAATGCACAATCTGAAAATAAAATCCAAACAAGAAAACATGCAATAACTTTTTCCACTATTTTATGTCTTCTACGTTCCCTTTCAATTGAAGAGCTGATTTCCGAGCTAGTTTTATGATTATACATTAGAATCTTACAGGTACACCTCAAGCGGCATATGGTCCCCAAGTAAAAGAATGTGTGTGCCTAAACGAGAAAACAATGTGCAGAACTAAATAAAATGGAATTTTGAAAGGGGATCTGAGGTTATGAAGCCTGCATATCACAGACAAGACGTCAAAAGACAAGTTTAAAAACATACATAGGGTGATTATACAGTATTCAAGTAGGAATACTGGAACCAACCAAATTGAAAAAGGCTAAATACAAGAAACTAAACATACCATCTAAAATGTATACACAACAACACTGCCGTGCTGAACGATCTTCAAGGATCGAAAATATAACATAATTGATTAAATATACGGGGAGACTTTTTACAGCCGCCACACGGCACAAATAACACAGATGTGACAATGAAATAGTGAAAAACAGAATTCGTAAAGAAAGCCCAACACAGCAAAACTGTAAAATGATGCAGGCACGGTTTGATTGAGCCTGTTCATGGACGGTACTGGAAAGTGCAAGTAACCTTCTAAGCCCCCTAGCACCGGCTTAGACAGAATTCAACATTTAAACACAAAAATGGTGAAATTTTGAATTTAGAAACATCTGCAGATGTGTTTATACGGCGGTTCTTATGGAACCTTCAATGGGACAAAGTAATGTCATTCCTTGAAAAGCGGACTATGGTCCCGAAGTAAAAGAATGTGTGTGAAACAATGGGCGGAACTAAATAAAATGGAATTTTGAAAGGGGATCTGAGGTTATGAAGCCTGAATATCACAGAACAGACGTCAAAAGACAAATTTAACAAACAGGCAACATATCCTAAGGGTGATAATATAGTATTCAAGTAGGAAAAGTAAGACCACCCAAATTGAAAAAGGCCAAATACAAGAAACTAAAAATACCATCTGAAATGTATACAGAACAATAATGTCGTGCTGAATGATCTTCAAGCGTCGAAAATATAACACCATTGATTAAATGAACGGGGAGACTTTTTACAGCCAGCCGTCACACGGCACATATAACACGGATGTGACAATGCAATAATAAAAAACAGAATCCCTAAAGAAAGCCCAAAGCAAATTAACTTGAAAATTTCACACTCGGTTTGATTTAGTATGTACATGTGGGATAATGATAAAGTGCAACATCCCTCACGCCCCGTAGCACCGGCTTGAGCGGTACTTAATTCTCAACACTTAAAAGTGCTGGACTCAATGATCCCGAAGGACCAGAAAAATATAATAACACTGAAGTGAAGTACGGGACAACTTTTTACAGCTGCCACACAGCACTTGACACATGTTGTTGTGATGTGTAAATATCTGGATAAAAAAGTGATTCATCGGAAGCATTAAAAACAGCAAATTGACATGAAATTTGCAGACTCGGGCTGATTGAGTCTTAACAAAGCCCTTTGCTTTCAACTAGGGTAATGAGAATATGTTGATTGAGCAACTTTCATGATTCAGCGCGGAGCTATTTGTGTTGACTATTTTTTTGTCCATGGACCCGAACTTTAAATTTGGTAATTTATTTCATACATTTGTATCTTTTACAGGAAATTACTAATTATTTTGTAGTACACAATTGGTTATGTATATATTTATTGCTGTACATGAAAGCTATAAAGAGATATGACCTTCACATTACGGTCATTTGTTTCGCGCTATGGTAATAAATAACGAACTGGAGAGTTTTGCAGAAAATAAAATGCAAACATATTTAACCATTATTTGCACTCTTCATTAAGCCTTTAGATCTTTGACTCGCATGAACATGACGTTAGTGAATTTCCTCATATCTGTCTGAAATTCAAAAATAACTTCAATTGATAAATAATGTTTCACTATGTCAAGCAAACTTATTCATGATTTTTAATGTTTTCAACGCGTATAACAAAAGAATTTCTGAATTTGGTCTTTTTGAAATTCTTCAATTTTTTTCATTCCAGTGTGTGTACTTCTTCCAGTATTTATCTTAGACTTAGAATATTGCTATTGTATCTTAACTACCAGATATCAAAAGAAACCATTTTACTTAATTTGACATAAAAAATGCATGTAATATTATATAAGTCCCTTTTAATGCTATTTTTATATTCTGTATGTATATTTGTTGCAATCATAATAATAAACAAAAACTTTGTTAATTTTGACTACTGTTTTGTATGTTAAAAAGAAAATACATTTAATATTCTTACCTCTAGCAAGCCTACCAAAGTTCATGATGAACATTATCTTTCGTCCGCCCATTCATTTATGATATATATGTACAATTCTGGTAAAGTTCAATTAATCATTGAAAAGTTTATAAGCCTTTTGACTTCAACTGGGGTAATATTCTGTGTCGTTCTGATGGAGCAAATTGAGGGAAAACATAAATATGATTAACTGAGACATCCACTCATTTAATTTGAACATTTGACGTAAAAAAATTTAATAGTCGTGTTAATTTCATATCTGAAATATCAAATGTTCCTTACTTCAAAACAAAAACAAATACACATTTATACACAAAACGTATCGTATAAAGTTACATTATTTTTGTGTTTTCATGTCAATCCCGTTATGCAACCACGGTCTTGGAGCATGTAATTACCTGTTTTATACGTTTGTCGTCTTAAGATTTGATACAAGAGTATTGTAGGGATTGTTAAAGGACCCTCATTAGTCAGACGTCGCGTCATTTAGTATCTATATAAAGATGTTTCTAGAAACAAATGTTAAGGAGATGATGGAATTAAAACGAGATGTCGCGTCATTTACTATATTTATAAAGATATGTCTAGAAATAACAAAATTGAAATAGATAGAAAAGAGATGTTGCACTTAATACGTGAATAGAAGAATCAATGTTCTCCCGAGAACAGTATTAAAGACGAAATCTAAATTACAGGAGCCAATTAATAGCTTTTAGACAATGATCTTTTTGTCGTTGTTTTCCTTCACGTAATAGATAATTAGTGGCTTCTCTGATTATAGAATGTAATAAATTGATGTTTGGCGACTTTGATTTAATGGCTATGTAAAATAAAATAAGTAACATTAAAGGCGACATGACATTTAAAAACAGTTTTGTACCTAAAATTCTGAAAGCAGTGTATTGGTTTAAATGTTCCTTTGCTGGAAAATAATGATAAAATTACATAGTACAATGTATATGTTTGCAATAGCATTAACATCAGACTATATTTTTAAATGTTGTTCTAGATGCAACTCCACACCTTAATTGAGTTAACTTAACGTCTTGTAATGTTATAATTTGGATTCACTTTCATATTTCATATAATAACACATTTTGTTTATGCTTATTAATGAAAAGGAACATATTACAAAATATGCATAAAATATAGTATTCCCATAACCCTCTTATGATTCTTAGAAACAATTTTCACCAATATTTAAATTTGTAACATCGATATTGTGCAATTAAGAAGTACATCGTGTCATAAAATTTTCTCGTATATACCTGTCATCTCTAATTAAAACGAAAACTGAATAGAAGGTCATTCCTTAAAACTAGATTATCATGCTAATTTGATTTGTCTCATTAATTTAGCCATAAAAATTTAGACATTACTAAAGCACTTGCATTTAAACAATTGAGAAGAGATTGTTTTAGCCTGCGATTGCACATGTCAGTTAAATAAGAAGCTTCGTTTTAAGTGTTCTTTCAGAAAGATATTTTATTAAGTCTTTAAGGTATATATGTCAAACGATACTGCAAAACATTAGAGTTCATACAATGTTATTTATAGAAATGATTTATATTTTTGATTTGCTGATCAATATGTTAAAAAAGACCATATTTCCGAATAACAAGCAGGCACTGTCTGTAATTTGTTTATCCTCATTTACCCCGAACACAATAATGTCAATATTATAAACGAAAAAGGAAACTAAAGACCCAGTGGCATGTTATATAGAACGTTAATGGCAGTGAAAATGTTTATTATAGATAATTGCAGCGCTAATTGCTTTGTTTATTAAAGAAAAGCTAATGTCCTTCGACATTGTAAAGTCAACTACGCATTTTGTAACTGGTGAACTTGCTAATGTGAAGGTCATCCAGCAATTAATGTTTCTATAAATAACATAAATCTTGAATGATGCGAGAAGTCTTTAAGCTTCTATAATATCTATAAATAGATCACACTGTTAGTTGCCGATGTTATACTTGACGGTTTAATTATTACTGCTGACCATTCAATAGATGTATACGTATATTAATTGTTCATTTGTATCACTGTACATCAAATGTTCATCATGGCATACTGTACTGTTGCTTGAAGAGGGGCTTACCTCCGGTGTTGTTTAAGTAGGACATTTTAGAGAATCAGATAATTGTGACAATGGCGATGGTAAGGTGAAAACTAGTGTCAAAATTCTGTCTGTACTTAAATATTAAACGGTTCATAAGCGATGTGTAATACGCAGTCAAAGACTATTAGCACTGTTGCACTTCAATTATAACTTCTTTTCATCGTATGCTGTTATTGGCTTTAATTATTTTCTGTAGAAAATATCATTAAATTATTTTTGTGCTGATGATTATGAGATGACTATGATTTCTAATTATTGTATAAACTTACTAGTTAGCGTTCCTAAATTTGCTAAACGCAGGAAAAATCAGTTTTGTAGAAAATTGATCCATACAAGCATCACATAGAAAATAGATTTAAAATATTTTTAACTGCAAAAGTATTTTACCTATTATATACAAGTCGGTAATTTTATTTATTTCATCAGTAATAAAGAAGTTGGTTAACCCGTAACAACCCTAGTAAGCGGTGGTTCTTTCACATGTTGGTGATATGTTTAAATGAGAGCCTTCGACACTTCCTTTGTTGAGCAATCGACCAAAACAAAGCTGAAAAAGATACACAGTGTATTTTAGCTCACCTGAGCTAGCTCAGGTGATCTTTTAGGATCGTTGAATGTCCGTCGTCCGTCCACACTTGTTCGTTAACACTCTAGTGGTTACCGAAAATTGCAACTTCGCCAAAAATGGTTGAAAAAGTAAAAGATTTAATTGTTTTTTTTTTTTATTCAGTTTACAAATTGAGGACATTAGATATTTTAAGGATGTTTTTTCTACATATAGCCACGGGTTTTTTTACTCGCGTATATCAAGATTTGGACACATTCAAATTCAAAATATTTTACATAAGACAGGTGTTGCATTTGTATTGATTACATAAATTATACGAAGATAAAGAAACAAAATAAAATGCAATAAAACTGACACACGTTTTCGGTTGTGACTGACTTATTGAATAAACAACAATAACAGCAACATCAAAGAGATACATCCCGGTTGAATTTTACTACAATTATGACATAAGCAGAAATTTCCGTGCAATTAAAGTATGAAAAAATTGATTATTGATATAATTCAACACTGTTTAAAAAGGTTATTGTGTGTTACCTTGAAATGTTTTTCCGATGACTGAAAAGTGTACAAATATAAAGGTTTTGTTTGGTATAATTTTATTATTCAAATTCATGATTGAACAATATTTAAAAGCGAGGTATATTAGACTATTGAAAATCTTCTCTTCAACAAACAATAGCAATAGTTAAAGTTTTAAAGAAAAAAGAACATTGAAAACCGTATCGACTATTGTGTTCTGTATTCTAGATATAATTTAGAAATTTTCGTCCAGCTTGAATGAAGTTCGCATGCATGTAACATTAACTAGAACTTTAATCTTTAAGTTTAAACTATTATAGATTAAGTAGATGAGTACCATATTTAAGGTGAATTGATTTATGCTGTGGGCCATGTCCTTTTAAAAAGTGACACTCGCACAATGTGTTAATGATATAATGGTGTGTCTGACAGCGCTCTAATTTTACAACTTCACAACTGAAGAGTTGATATGTTTTCGCGATTCAAGATTTTATTTAAAAGGCATAAAAATTTTACAATATCGATCGCTACAAACAAAATGACAGTGATGTTAATGAAGATGTAAATAACCCGAATTACTGCAATTACATTCTTTTTATTATATTTACACGCGTGTTTATCTTTCATTTTCTTACTTGATCACGTATTCCATTATTATACTGGATAATCTTATATCAACACATGGATACAGATCATTGCGGTAGACTGCTGTTAGAGAGAGATAAAGGACTGACAAACAAGCATTATTATTAAAAAAAAACAGAAGAGCGCATTGTGATTATAACTGCTACGTAATTATCTTTCCGGCAAATTTTTATAACATTTCCGATATGATTTACATTAATAATATCAATAAGGCTTTTATCTATAACATTTTAGTATATTATTGATAAAGTATGATTAAGTATACATATGTGACAACAATATATTGACAACATTCGTTACATATTTGCTTTTTAATGTAATGGTATCCCATCAATAAATATGTACAAAACTATTAGAACTTGTTCTAAAAGATACGATCTAATAAAAATTTAAAAAAGTATTGTTTTGCAAAATTAATTTAGCACAACAACGTTTAATCTTTAAAGCCTTTGTCTGGATACTTGGAAACACCAAAATGATAATTTTGACTAACAAGAAATCCCATGGATTATCGCTTCATTAACATTTTAAATGGCTACCATTGCACTTCATTTTGTTGAAAAAAATGTTATTTTTTTGTTTTCGTTTAATAACGTTTTATATATATTAAAGATGTAAGTTTATTTGTCCTTATTAAGAGTCATTGAAGATGGATTTACACAGTTTTAACATTGTGATTACGGAAAACATTATTATTTTTTAATGAAAAAAATAAGAAAACATATAAGCTAGATTTGTTTATGTATCAGTTAAAATGTGTACAAACTGAGATTTTGATATCTAATATATTGGTATTTAGAATTTTTCGTTGGCGGCATTGACTGTCACTTTTACTTATTATAGTCATGATCCTCCCTTACTAGATTCTGTTATATCAATAGCTTCAATTGATTTTTCTTGTTACTTCCCCTTAATCTTACATGTAGTACTCTATTAAGTGAACAAGTGTATTCATCGTTTTATTGAAGCAGGTGGATTTCTACAAAACGTTTTGTGGTTACTCACTACCATTTTATTAGTTTGACTGGAATGTATTTAAGATTTTTATGGTTTATTTATTTTCCTCTTCAAAAAATAGAGTAATAGCAGATCGTTTGTGCAGACAGTAATTTTCAACAAGTTTTGTCTTAATTTATTCTTGTATTTATCTGGTGTAACAATCAGAATAATTCTTAAGGCGCATTGATAGTCATAC
>NW_026856768.1:0-6850 GCF_026571515.1 Ruditapes philippinarum
GGAATAAACGTACTACAAGCCTCCCTTTTGAGTCAATGTCAATTTCTCTTGCTGAGGCAATGTAATTCATGACTTTAATCTATAAAAAAAATCAATTGGCGCCACAGACCACTTGTTAAAATAACAAAAAAAAATATGGAAATTGCTTATCAAGTTTGATACATGTACCTATTTCCTATTTGTTGTATATCTTGTTATGATCATAGATATTTATTGTTATTTACATTTGTTGGCATCTGCTTTGTTCTGTACTTTCTTATCTTACCTTAATGGCTTAATATCTACTAACAATAAATTTCTTAAATGTCGCATTTGTTTTCTATTTTGTTGATTTGACGAACAATGTTCATGTAACAGAGAAAAGGCAAGAATTTGCCTTATCGGGTTATTCAAGTGCTATCTCTAAACCAAAAGCCTATATATTCGAACTCTTAATGGGCGAGACCATGTGTCTCAATACCAATTGAAGACAACAAGAACCTGTGGCAAGGAGCCCAAGCGGACCCCAAACAAAAACAAGACAGGGCACAAGACAGAGCACGGACAGGATAATCACTAAAATGACAAATAATTTGTAACTGATAAGGAATTCAAAGAAAACCAAATACATGTTGAATAATAGACCCACAAAGCCAAAGGGCACAGGGGAAGGGACAAGAGACCCGGGGAAGGGGGGGGGGGTAAAATTAAAGAAATAAAAACTAGGGGCAAAGGGAAAGATACTTACCGTAGACGAGAAAACAACAAAGGACACAAGCAAAAGTGTCACCAGAACAGTATGAAACAACAAAGACATACATCTGAGGAACACAGAGGGGTGCCGCATTGGAACGGTCAGCAGCACAAGCACTGTTGGGGAGTTTAAACCGGTTAATGGTACACAAAACCGCGCTCTGAGCCCCAACATGTTCCTAAAAACGAGACAGTGTAAATAAAATGAATCCCCGTCAAGTGAAATTCTAACAGTTGTTATGGTTACAAAAGGTTAAATAAGTAAAACACCAAACTGATCATGTAGAAACATATAAAAGTAAACCCAATGACTATAACAAAAGTACTCAATGTCCTAAAGGAAGACAGAGCAACAAGAAAATCACCTACAGGGGCCCAACGAAGCAATGCAGAAGACGAACATTAAGACAATTCAGTCCCAAATGGCTTCAAGACCTGTCCATCATCAAGTCTCCAACTTGGTCCGTCAGATGTAATCAAAAGAGGAAAGTGTAGTGTCCAACTGTAAAAGGGTTGAACACTAAGCATGCAGTATATCTCAAAATAGTAGGGTCATAACCTCTTTTAATAAAACGTTTAATGAATTATTAAAGACAACAGAAAAATTACAATGACCCAAGATCTTACGAAGTTTGTAAATAACATTACTGGCTAATCCCTTGTCACAGAAGTGTTTTAGATCACTATTGAATTTTGAAATTAAATCAAAGTTACGATTGTAAAATTCTAAAAAATATTTACGTAATTTTATAATAGCGGTAGCTGTGTTTGAGTAGCTTACCGTAATGAAAATATTTCGCTCGTTAAAATCCTTTACGTTGCTACAAGCTCTAGCGAATCTAATTAACTGAGAAACAAACACCCCGTAAGATGTTGCATGGGGTACATCTCCATCTAAATGTGGATAATAAACTATACAAAAGTCAAAGTCATCTTTTTTATCATAGATTTTCGTGTGAAAAGAATTGCTGTGATAGTAATATGAAGATCCAAAAATGATGTACTAAAATTTCAAGAGTTCGTTTTATTAAGTTGTAGTTCATGGGGATAAATGTCAGACACCATTTGATCATAATAAGAATTATCTAAATAAAAAATATCATCAAGGTATCTGGAAGTATTATCAAATGCGACTAAAATATCTTGTTGTTTATCTTCAGAGAGACTCAACATAATGTCTCTTTCATAGCAGTACAAAAACAAATCGGCGACTGTAGTTTTCTTCGGATGTATGTATTGAAACGTTTATTTCCAGAAATTGATGAACATACCGTATGAACATATAGTTACAATGAATAAATTCATACACCATCAACATTTAGTTGATCCGTATGAGTAAAACATAAATCAAAGCTCCAAACGTTTATAATAATAAATATATATGATAATTATAACAAACATTTGTGATAATTATATGAAACACAGAACGACAACTAATGAAACATGTGGTCACTTACTTATGGTGCTTAATAAACATATAAACATATTTTGGACATTGTATGAGTTACTATATGATTTGTAAGAGGAAATGAACAGAGAAATAGATATATGCGTAAAGTCTGGGTGTCTTGCAGTTAATACGCCTACAACAAATGACAAAGGATGTAACAAACTTAAACTGGTCGTGAGTAGGATAATTTACTTATAAACCAATCACGTTCTGCATCACAACAGATAAAGAGTAGGGAAATGGTAATTGTGTCTGGACTGTAATAGTGTAAGCAACTATTTAGACAATTTTATAGATGTCTGTTACGACTATTTAAGTTCGATATTATCTGACAAAAATGTGGATAAGGAAATTAAATAAACAGGGATTCAAATAATCTACATTTCTTAGCTGAACAGGAAGTGTTATATTATTTACAATATGAATACATGTTTGCATATATTCTTACATTGAACTGATTAAAGTCTATTCCCTTATTCTATCGTTTATTTATCTTTTACCACTCCCCTGACCTCACCAATTCCTTGAAAACTCAGATTTTTATCGTATAAATATTCATTCGCACTTTTAAAGGAAATGTTTATATAAAATTTCATGTGTTTGGTAACAAATGTACTTGTTGTTGTTTCAGTTCTTAAGGTCGATCCTTCTCCAGATTTTTGTAGTAACTGATTGTGTTTAAGATTAATACAAAAAAATCCGATGGTTTAAAGCGTGAGAGACGATACACCATTACTTCACATGAACACACTTGAACAAATCGAGTCAACAATGTTCACTTTCAAACATTATTTATGACTATTCTTAAGGAATCGTTTTCCTCTTTTTCCAGATATTTTACATGTACATGTAAATGATAGTTAACTTCTAGAAAGGCATATTACATAATTTAGGAACGAATACAGTACAACCATTATTGTATTCCCGATTTGGCATTTAGCTATTTCAATATATAAACATCGCTGGTTTCTTGAATCTATTATTCCGCCTCATCGATAAAAAAGTAATAAATATGCATTAAATAAATGTTACGAGAATTACATCTCAATAACGAAATGCAAATTTCGTCCCAAGAGATATACATTGTGATATCTGATGTGACATAACAGTATATAAGAATAAAAAAATAGAAATAATTTCAATCGAACAACTTACCACTATTTAAAATGGTTTTTCTACAAGATCGGGGAATACACTTCGCTGTTTCATCAATCCTTATATTGCATGCGATATGATATTATTTTGAATTTTTTTAACACATTTAAGTTGCAGACAGTTTTCATCAATTTGAGAATGAGTTAAGGAAGCCTCAGTGTGCTTAAAATAATGATGATTGCTATTTCTATTTAACACATTTGAGACTTATAAAATGTTATATTTGTACATTTGATATATAAGTATGTATAAAGATTATTAAACGTAATAAGAAACTTTCATATTGTAACAGTAACACCAGTAATTTGTTCTCAAAACGCAAAAATTGTTTTGAAAAAGTGTCTAAACAGTAAGCCATGGCTTATTTTTGGGCCAAACCACAAAATTTTTGAAAAAAAAAAGGATCGCTTTCATTTTTGAGTTGACAGGCTTCTTTGAAGTATTTATGATGTATTTTATATAGTTATTTACTTCAATTCATTTCCCAATTATATATCATTAAAATGCAATAAATGAAGGTTATTTTAATCATGAAAAATTACAGTGTAAGAATATTAATAAAAAAGATTTTTTAAAGTAAATTTCTTATAGCTTATAGATATTAAAGCGTCAGTGGTAAAATTATCTATTACCTACAATACAATTTTGACAATTTTGGCACTTACATTTTCACATATTAAGGCATTGTGTATAAAGTTTTACTATCCTTTTATTACGAGTAACCTGCATCAAAATAAGTATTTTTTTTAAAAATTACCAAAACAGAAGAAAGCATCGGGGTTAATACCAATTTTTCAAAAAACTTACTATTTGAATCATTGGCAAAATTCATATTCAAGAAACTACTTTTAATTAGTTTTTAGATCAAACACGCATTAGCTAAATTTTTAAAAAGGGGTTTTGAAATGATTTTTTTCAGAGGAGTAAAATTTTCAAAAAATAATAAAAATAATAAAAAATTTTATTTTTAATAAAATTTGATCCCGCTTAAAAAGCTCAGCAAACCCTTTTGTAATTTTTGTAAACATATACTTTTTTGATGTAAAAAGATATTTTAAGTTTAAACAAGGTGATTAAGGATGTTTTAAGTTAAACTCATAAAAAAAATTTAACTACACTCGTGAAAAATATTTTTGTTTTTTTTCCTAATTGCTCCCCAAGCTTTCGTCTTATTTTGGGATAAAATTACAAAACTTTTTTTCTGCGGCGTTATTCATACTTTGGGCATAAATTGGCATAAAACCATAAAGTAAATAATGCTTAAAAGTCATTAAATAGAAACCTATTTAAAAACTTTTTAACTGCCACCTAACGCTGAAAACATATTATTTTCACGGTAATTGCAAAACCCTTTTCAAGCTAATTTTCCATACTGTTTTTTTTTTAATTGGGATTTTCGACGACCAGAAAGGGTCTTTTTGGCGATGTTCCCCTTTTTACTGGTTAAAAAACTGGGGCCCTTTTCGTGCATTTTTTTCGGGCACAACGGGCCCCTGAGTAGAACCCCCGACTTTTCCGAAATTAGTGAATAGCTTCCCTCACATAAAAATCAAGTTCCTGCGGATTCGAACCCACAGCGGGGACGGGCAAGTTTTTTTGAATTAATGCCTTAACCCTGGGCCAGGACGCCCCAACTTGTTTTTGGGTTTTTAAAACAACACAATTTACAAAAAAAAAATATAAGATATACCCAGTCATTTTTGTAAAACGTGTATTTTATATTACTTTCAGAAATTTTAAAAATTTTTGGGAAAAATTTTTATTTTTCCTACTAAAGTTTTGTCGCCCAAACAGTTCCAACGCCTACTGACATACTATGACATAAAAGCAGTGCTATACAAATTTTGGAGTAATTTGTGAAATCGCAAGAATATCTTTTAAAAAAATTTTAAAACAAAAAAACCCCCTTAATAATGAAGTATACTTAAACGTTTATTGTTAAGAGTTAAAAATATTTTTTTGAACAAATATTTTATAAAAACCCAAAAAAGGAACGCATTTGCTTTTTATAAAAGCTATAAAATTTTATATATTTTTTTTTATGCTGTACAGTAATGCTTAATGATAACAATTTTCAGGCAAAAATTTTTTATTAAATTCTTATTGGAATTAAAAGGAATTTTTTTTTTTGTAATAAATTTTTTTGTTTTAATGGCTCCCCCCAGGAAGTCAAGTCCATTTTGAAATCCCCGGGATTGACCTAGAATTGGAAATTTCTTTATCACCATTTTTTAATCAGATTTAATGTTTCCATTTATATGCACGATTCAAAAATTTCTGTCTTGCAATTTTCATGTAGAAACGGGGGCCAATCTTTCATTTTTGGAAACTTTTAAAAAAAATTACATTATTTAAAAAATCTCCCAGTATTTTTTCTGTTGTTTTCGGTTTTAAAAAATTTCACTTGTCTTTAAATGTTAACAAAAAGACACTTTTGTTTTTTCAAAAAGAATGTATTTAAACATGTTGTGTATAACCAAACGTAACAAAATTTCCTAAGATTTCAAGTAACTGGAGTTTGAATTTTTTTAAATGTTAATTAAGGTTTTAAAATTTAAAAATTTTAAAAACCCAAAAAAAATTTAGTCACAATATAATAATGTCGTACAAAAAGTTTTTATGGGGAAAGACATAGCACCCTTAATGTCCCGCGAAATAAAAGTGGCTAATTTGACATAGCAGGGAAAATTTTTGGATGCATTCCGTAGCTTTCGACAGGAAAACCCGAGATGTACCCCACTTTTTATTGGGCTTGTCCGAATGTTTTTGAAAGGGGTAATTTAGGTTTGTCCATCAGGTTTAATGAAAAGCAAGTCGAATAAAAGAAAAAAGAAGGATGATTTGTTTTGGCTGGGTCGTTTATTGCCCCTATAAATTTAAAAAACAGTAAAAAATGTCTGTTTTTCCCTTTTTAATCTATACTATGTAAGGGGATTGGGATTCAGATCCAATAATATTTATTTCCCTTCGTTTACTTTTTTAAGGAAAAAAACATAATATCTAATTTACCCTTTTTAAAAAATTGTCAGAAAATTTCTCGCCTACATGGGTTGCGTTTATCTATAAAATTAAACGAATAAAAAACTTTTTTAAGAATAAGTTTTAAAATGAGTCACTTTTGTTTTTGTTTGTTAAAACAAATGTAATTTTTTCATGGAGTTTAATTTTCCGGGAAATACAAAGGTATATTTTTTTTTATTTTTATTTTGAAGTTAAACCCCTCCCCAATTTGCAAAAAATGAAAAAAAAGATCGCTAACGCTTCCCCCATTTCAATACAAACCTTTAAATGTTATTTGTATTTTTTTTACATGTTGCGTTTTAAAGAACAAATTGTCATAATAAAGTAAACTTATTATGGTTGACATATGATTTACATAAATCAAAACAATGACTCATTTTTTATAGATAAGTGTGTTTTTGAAACAGTTTTGCAATAGTCTTTTTACTGGGGGAAAGGTTTTTGATTAAAGATTCTCTTTTTGGTCACTTTTTTGAAAAGTTGAATAAGTAT